>NW_025407965.1:559246-582785 GCF_008403515.1 Naegleria fowleri
GTACGTGAAATTGCAAATGAAATACCTCAACGAGTGCAACTAGATTGAATTTTAATTTCTAGCGATTGTTCAATGTTTATTTGGGATTTCATGCTGGAAAGCTTGTTGTCTTGATGATTGTCAAAAGGTCTGCTTTCCTCAATGGATGAACGAACGAAACCAATGAGATGACCACCATATCGAATTTAAAAAGTACTTTCCTCTTCATGTAAAAACCTTCTCAACTCCAACCACTTCCTTTTTTATATAAATTTTCTTCCTTTTCATTCTTTTTTCCCAAAACAAGCCATTAAATAGAGAGATGGTTATTTCATTTATTTTCTAAAGAGAGATAGAACGGTCAAGAACTATTTCGCTTGTCCTTGAATGAATATATCGTCACCATCCAAAGAATATTTCAACAACAACCATTCTCCAAAACAACATCAGCGATGGCAATTGCCAAAGGGCGTCCTTTTGAACCACTTCCATAAATTTTTCATTCATCCCTCTAATGGTTCTGATTGTTGATGAATTACTAGGGTTGGTGTGTCGTGTGTGACTTCCCATGCGAGAGAGAGATGATCTTTATTAAACATCACCATGGAATTTCTTGGTCCAAAAACATGCATGTGGGCGGAAGACAGGAGCCCATTGAGCCCATTAATTCAACCACTTGGGAATGAGAGAGAGAATGAGAATTGGTTTTGAGCACCTATTGGAATGCATTATTGAATGTCTGTAGAAGCAACATTAGAGAGGTGACAATAGAAATACAACTCTGAGACACAAACTGAGTACTCTGAGAGAACCGAAAATCGCACTTTATTTGACTCGTGTTGATGTTCAAGGGTTGATTGGGTTAATCTCTCTCTCTCTCGCGGGAGTGTGTGCAAAAGACGACATTCGATGCATGCGCGTTTGTGTCCTCTCTTCTTCTTCTTCTTACATTTAAATCAACACAAGTTACTGGCTTGTCAATGGATATAAAAATTGAAAAAAGAGAACACATACACTCGAGTGGTTCAAGAGCTTATCGAGCGATCGTGTCATTACTACTACTACTCTCATTCTTTCTCTCTCTCTTCTGTTGTCCATTTGGTTCCAAGCAACCACCACCATCACGCAACGCAGCGAACACTACAACCTCTCGAGCTCAGGAAGACCAATCCCGTCCCTCGCATCACACACGACCCTCTCTGATCATTGTTCAGAGCCCTAAACTCTCTTGTGGTTCCTTTCCAACAACAATTCCATCCATTATTGAAACCAAATATCCAATCCTCCTTTTCATACCTTTTTTCAAACAACTACCATGAGTTCCAATAACAACAACAACAACAATAACCATCAAGGAAGTGTTGGAGGTCTCATCTCTCCAGCCTCTCCCAATAACAACAACAGTGCCAAACGCATCAGTTTTCTCGAGGCCAATCCCTCCACACCTCCCCGTAAAACCTCTCCCATTAAGAACTCTCCTCTCAATAACATCTTGGCTTCGAGAACGAGAGCCAAATCGAATCCGACTCCTGGAGGAGCACTCTCTCCTCAATCTCCCAAATCACCTTCAGGTTCATCCCTTCCATCAGTACCATCCACTTCTCCTTCTTCCTCCGTTGTTGGAATGAATGGAGCTTCAACCAACATCACACCCACTCGAAGAATGAGTCTCTCGGGTCCAAACACAACCTCATCACTCTCGCCACTCCCTTCTTCTTCAACTGCTACTCATAAAAAGGAAGGACGTAAGGAACGACTCTCCATCATCTTTAGACTCTTTGATAAGGATGAAGACGATCGTTTGAATCCCGAAGAGATGAAAGACTTTTTATGTTCAGTCTTTTATGGACCTGAAATGAAGGACATTTTGTTAGAGTTACAAACCAACTATAAGGATGGAGTTACTTTTGAGGAATTTGTACAATTGTGTCGAGATGAGAGTGCTGCGAAAAGTATGGCTGCTGCTTCTTCTTCTTCGGTACGTGCCAAGAGTCCTTCGGGTGGAAGAAGAGGACGAAGTGCCTCCTTGCATGTGAATGCCTTTTCGAATCAGAATAAACCATCACTCTCTCCAACGTCCTTATTGAATGAAGTGGATGAAGAGGATGGTTTCAGTGAGGAAGATTTGAAGATTGTATTTAGTGAGATTTTGGATTCCAATGATGATGGAGTAGTATCCTTGAGTGAATTCAAAAAAGTAATTACTAATTTAGGTATTCAAAATACCTTTTCCGACGATGAACTGGCCACGCTTTTTGATGGAAGTAAGACATTGAGTTTTGAACAATTTAGAAAGCTTGTGACCATGTAACAAATCCCGGTGTATTCCACTGCTTGGTTGTACAACCGCTCTTGTAAATTATCATTCCAATGCCCATAAATATATTAAAACGAATCTTTGAATTGTTGTAAACTTTGGTCGACTCCAAGATTAGAATCGCAGCGATAGCAATTCACAACGAGCACCCGGTAGATGTGGTGAACAAATATTCATCTCTAAAATTGGCGACAACATACTTTTTGACTGGTTGAAAATCTCGCTCATTTCTCTAATTTGTTCTCATAACCACAATCAATCGCAAACGTCAACAAGGAGCTGTTGACAGTGTCGTCCAACGTTCCTTCATTAAAAAAACGTCAACCTTCACTATCCGACATCAACAACAAAAAATGACAGTCTCTTCTCCTTCCACTTCCTCCTCCAACAACAATTTAGATCAAAGCAACATTGAAGTGACCATCAGGTAAGAAGAAGAATTTATTCGATCCATCAAAATATTTGTGTTAAATGATCATAATGATTTATTGCGACTTGAAATGTTTTTTTTAAAATTATTATTAATTGGAATATTGAATGAAATAATAACAATAACAACATTTGGTAGTCAATTGATTGTCGCATACGAAGTTTTGGTTCATTCGCATTCGATTGTTGCTGTCGAATCGAGTATTAAAAGTGATATTGTAGACAAATATAGACAGGTAAGTGTGGTCGGTGTGAAAAAATCACTCTGGAATGTTATGTATGAATTGATGATGATTGACCATGTTTCAATTTCGATCACGTTTCGTCTGTGTTTCGGTCATGACATGTTTGACATTTGACGGTGCATCAACCACGTCATTTTCCTTGTCATTCTATCGTACGATCACATAATGTCTATTGGTACGAATCACTTGATGAATCTCCTAATGGTGATCTTCTCCAAATTCTTCATGATCATTGACAAATCCAAAACTCTTCTAATATGATCTTCTCCAATAGGTCCAAGAATTGAAAACAAAGGTCGAACACATCGATTTCCTACTCAACTTGGAATCTGTCAAAACTGTTCTCGTCCGTCTCTCCAAAGATAAAAACAACTTGTTGAAGATTTTAGATTCAATGGCAGACATCATCTCCAATTATTCGCTCTTGAAAGATATTAACAGTAAGAAGAAAATTATCATTCCCGAAAGAAAGGAAAATGATTATATTGATAATGTCATTATGAGGCATATGCAATTGTGTCTGCAATCTTATAGACATCACAAGTAAGTAGTTCATGATTAGTCATTTACAAGCAAGCTGATCATGTTCCTACGCGACTGTTTCTGTGTTGTGGAAATTTTGAATGCTTGTGAAATTTCACACCACTTGTTCGTGTGCGTGTGTGTGATTGACCTGATGATGAATCATTTGCTGATCATTCCTTGCGTGTATGGCTTGATCCTTTATTCTCAA
This sequence comes from Naegleria fowleri, assembly GCF_008403515.1. NCBI lineage: Eukaryota > Heterolobosea > Eutetramitea > Acrasida > Naegleriidae > Naegleria > Naegleria fowleri. The sequence goes on from NW_025407965.1 coordinate 562,950, forward strand.
TCAATTACCAATCATCGTATTACTATTTTTACAACCACATCAAACAATATAACCACTCACTCACTCTACTACTACTACTGTGATCACACGAACAACACTAATTAGTGAAATGAATCCATCTTCAAAAGTCTACATTCCAGATAAAATTCAAAAGATTTGCTATGATAGAATTTACAATGACATTTTCATTGAAGACTGTGGTAAACTCCTCGGTGAAATTTCAAGTTTCCAATTAGACAGTGTTTTACAAATCTTGTTGACAAGCTTTGAAAAAGTCGGCAAATCGCAAACTGAAGCTAAAAACTTTTTACCATTACAAAAACTTACCAAATATCTCGATTTTAGCTTTGCCGATGAGGAACGCACAGAAGGTACTCTGAAATATCTCGATGCCATTCGTCAAAAGTTTCCAAATTTGAAAAAAGGAAAGAAGGAATTAATGCCATTCATTTGTGAAACACTTATTCACATTTATGAACAGACCTTGACTGGAGTGTTCATGCATGATGAAGAATTCAAATTACTTGATAATGTTGAACATTGGGAGAAACGTAAAAAGCAATTCAAACAATTCTCATCAAACAATGAAGCAAACAATCGCTTTTGGCTATTCTTCCAAGAAATTTATGACAATTTGTCAAAATTGGCTCAAAAGAAAGAAGCTGAAACGATTGATTTAGTCACATGCATGGCTATGATGATCTGTCGTGCTAAGGAAGATTTATATCTTCAATATTTCCCTGAACTTATCAAATATTTCCAAGATGGACTCAAAGATAAGAAGGAAAGATTTGCATTCTTCAAATCTATCAAACTTTTTGTAACTTATTTACCTAGTGATTACATCACCAAAGATTTAGAAAGATTTAGTTCCTTTGTGAAATTTGTTTCAGACCAAATTTTCCACAAGAAAGTCATTCTGAATGAACACAGACAAGATGCAGAGACATTCTTGGTCGAATATGCAAAGAAACAACTTCACAGAACATGGCCAAAACTCATGGATGAAATTCTCAAACCAGAGAATATGAAACTTCACACCAATGAACATCGAGCTGTTGCTCTTTCATCCATCGCACGAGTTGCTCGATTATTCCCAGATGAAATTGGAAAACAAAATTATGTATTGGGAGTTCTTTGTACATCAATCTTTACCGATGAAAAGATGAGACAAGATGTTTCATTGTTGAGAAATGTGTTGAAATGTTTCCCAAGAGTTAGAAACACTTCTGAAGAGAAAATGAAAGAGATTAGAAATATTATTGGAACTCATTGTTTGTTACATCCTGATCGATTTGTTTCAAGAAATGCATCAGAAGCTCTTGTCACATCGGTTGAATTGGAACCAGGAAAGACCTTTGTCGATGTTGTTGAAAAGTATCGAGAAGTATTAGTGAAAGTGAATGAAATTTCCGCTGAGACTGCTTCAAGACTTTTGAATGATTTATATCTCGTTCTTGAAACTTTTATTCACAAAGTTCAGGAATCTGAAAAACTCATTCTTGGACTCGATGTTCAAGAATATAACTCTGTCAGAAAGAAGGTTGAAGCCATGTGCCTTCTTTATATCATTAACACTTCACGTGTCAAAGTTCAAGCTGTCAAAGTGTTAAAACAATTGTCAAGACCCGAGTTGAAAGCAATTACCAAAGAAGTGGCTTCTGCAAATACCTATCTCTTGGATGACTCTATTTTGGTATTACCACCACTTCCTGTTGACACTAAAAAGTACAATCCAAACTACATGCCACACATTGAAGAAATGTGCAAACATCATGTGGATGATGCGATTACTAAAGCTTGGGATGAACTTGTCAAACGTTGGAGTTATGGAATTGCTGATTTAGATCTCAAGCGTATTGAATTATTGGCCAATTATTTGAAATTCCTTTGTTTATCCATTCGACCATTCTTGAGTGGAAAGGCAGAATCTTTCTTACTCGAATTGGTTCAATTATTGACCAAACAAAACTCTTCGTATCGTAATCATGACAAGATTAAGACTGCTGTGTTAAATGCTCTCGAGTGTTTACATCCAACAAGTTTATACATGTTATTAACACAAATTAGATTGGTAGAAGTACAAAGAACATTTATTAAGAAAGAAAATAGAATTGAAAGTAGTGATCCTGATTATGAACAACATATCATTTCTCTCTTGAAAAGAATTATCACCAAAACCATCAGTCACGTGTCACCCACAGAATTCTTGTTTGTAAAACAAGGAATTTCAGTGAGAGACTTCTTTGATGAACTCATCTCTAATTGGACTTGCAAAGAAAGAATTGATGTTAAGGACATTCCTGGTTCTTACCTCACTCTTTCCACATGGAAGGATGCTGTTGAAATTGTTGCCACTTATTTGAAACATTTGAATGCCATTAGTAAGCAAACAGCTCTTGAGAAGAGTGCTGACATTGCTGAACAAGCATGTGTTCATAGTCACATGTTCAAGAAACACAATGTTCACATTGCACTTGTCAAAATTTTCAATTTCTTGCATTCCACTCCACTTAGCATTACAGTTCAAGAAGCTGCCAACGCTGTTCAATATTTGTGTGCCTTTGGAACCATTGAGGATGAAAAGTTCATTAATGAAATTCGTAAATATTTTGAAACAGTGATTGTGAATAATAGAAACGAAGTGGATATTGTTCCAGCCATGTCAGAATTTTTGAAAAATAATCCACAAACCATTCGTTTATTTATCATCAATTCATATTATGAATCATTCAATAGAGCTTTGAAAGATGATTTGGAAAGTACAGATGATGATGACATTATGAATAATAGACTTAAGAAATCTCAACTCAAAGGATCTAAAAAGGAAGTCGAAGGTCTTCTTGAAAAGGAAATTCAAGAACGTGAGTTTGAAAGACAAAAATTCAAATCCAGCATTCCACACATTTGTAAGAGTTACTTGTCAGCCATTGTAAAAGTCATGGAAGATCACTTGGATCACTGGATTCAAGAACAATTTGTCACATTGGGTGGAATGTTTTATCTTGCACTCATTCATTCGTGTACGAGAGGACATGTTTCCATGCGTGACAAGGCACATGAATTAATTAATATTATTATCAAATCAGATGCTGCTGATGGAACCATTAATTATGGAACTACTTATCATGGAACAAGTATTGGTGATGAAAGTGTCTTTAAGAAGACAATGTATAATTTTTCAGAGTTTGTTTCCAAGAGCACTCCTCAAATTACATTTGATATGTTTGTGGAGGCTGACAAAACTGTGGATTTATTGGATGGTGTCAATAGGGAGAATACTCTTCGTATTTTGATTCCATGGGCTTACAATTTTGGAGGTTATGTGAAAACATGTATGGATAATGGAGTTGGTGATGGCAACTACAAGATGAAAGATTTCAAATCTCAAACCTTGTTGAAACATGTGTACTCTCTCACTGAGAAACTTCATGGAGGAGAAGATTTACTTGTGGATGATTCACTAAAAACAACCAACCTCAACAAACACTATCTCGAAAAGATTTGGTACAACTTGATCAAATCTTCTGAACAATGCAAATGGGTCATTCCTGAGACTGTCAAATTCATTGTTGAGAATTATGACTTTGTTTTTTCTCAAACCAAGGATAGTGCCAATCAACCCATTAATCCAACTCATACCTTGTTGAGAGCTGTCTTTGTCTACATTTGCAGAGACGAGAAGAGTTTACCATTCATTCTTGAGAACATTGTTGTTTATTTGAGAGATTACAAGTCAAAATTCCCAGAAACCAAGAAAGACATTGCTCAATTTATTATTGACAGAGGACTTGAGTCTCCACCTAATGCTGAAATTTCCAACTTGGAATTGAGTGCATTGCAAATACTTGTTGACATTACTTATGAACATGATCTTGCTCTCATTCCACACTTGCCAAAACTCTTCATGAATTGCATTGTTCTTTTCAATTCAAGCCAAAACACAAGAACATACACAGAATCTAAACTTATTCTTGGAAATATTTGTCAATCCCTTGCCATTAGACATCGAGACCAAAATACTTCAACCACGAGTTATGTGGAAAAGGTATTCCAATTCTTGGCTGAAAATTTGAGGAATAATAACGTGCAAAAATTAACACGAGTTCGATCTTTCATCACACAATGGACTGAATATGTTTCAAAGAGGCATCGTCCTGACCTAGCTGAAGCCATTTCTGAAATGGCACTTAATTGGGCTCTTCAATCCAAAGACAACAAGATTTCACTTGAATCATACTATGTCTTTGAAGCACTCAACAAGAACTTTGCCTATGATGTGATTGAGAAACTCGTTGCTGGATTTTTCGATGCTGTTCGAGTAAGAGATGATGCCAAAATTTCAATTATTATGGACATCTTCTTCAACATTCCATCTGACAAGTTGGCTCCTCCAAAAGTTTCAAAACTCTTATTCCAAGTTGTTTTCTGGCTCTTCTTCTCATGGAATAGATCTCACTTTGCAAGAGGACTCAAATATATGCTCAAATTGCAATCTCTCTCTCAAAGTGACAACATTGATGAATCTGTTTTGAACTCATCCATGTACAATGTATGGAAGGGATACACTGGTGAAGAGACTGTCGATGTTAGTGTGGCACGTGTGATTTACAAGGGTATTTTCGATCAAGAAACATTTGCAGACACCTTTGAATTGTATAATAATTTGATCTATCGATTTGATACATTCCTTCCAAAGGGTTCTAATATGCTTGTTGCCACAACATTACTTATTCAAGCAGTTCTCTTCCTTTCTGGAGATTTCTCAAAGAAACAACATCTCAACAAGTTGTTTGACAAGTATGCAAATGAATTGGCTGAATTCAAGACTACCTTTACAACCTATGAACAAGAATTCCGTAAAGTTCAATCGTCATTAGTCACCAACGAAGAATTAGTTTGTGACATGGTGGATCATAATAAGGCAACCACACAATTCGCTCAAAATTTCTCAAGTGCATTCCAAAAGGTCTTCTTCAACAAGAATGGCAACTTTGTGGCTTGGGCTCTAATTTCCTTACCAAAGAATGCAAGTATCAATAATTGGGCCTTTGCTTCCCTTTTACTTCTCAGCAAATTATTGCCAGTTATTTTCCAACCAGGATTTTGGTCTATTGCTGAAATGAGCAACATTTCAAAGGTTGTGATGGAATGCATGCCAGACGGAAAATGCAATCTTCTCTTCAAAAATCCTCTCTTCCAATCTGCTTCCAGAGATATTATGGAATTTATTTCATTCCATGCTCATGAAAAGCAACAAGTCTATACCAAGAAGGAAGCAGAAATTGTGTTCCCATTCTTGAATCCAACACATGGCTTTGAAAAGGCAGTCAGATCTGTTGGACCAAGTGACAACGAAGCATTCGTTGGAACCAATGAACTTGAAAAGAATATTGCTCGTACTGAAATTATTTGCAGAATGTGGTATCAATCATTTAGTTTGCAAATCGATCCAAATGCCAACAAAGATGAAGCTGAACTCTTGAATACCATTATTGATTTCAAATCTCTGGAATCTACGGAACCTGTTGCTCCAAGTACTCCTGTGGTTGCAAATTATTCCAAAGTTATTGCAAGAAGAAATACCCAGGATGAATCTCCTTTGCTTACTCCTCCATTGGACGCACAACAAGTTGACGATCACGGTGATCAAGGCGATCTCAACGGCGACGATGACGAGCCTGAAGATATCATGATACCTCCTCCACCAGAGAGTGACAGCGACGATGAGGAAACTGTTGAATCTCAATCATCTGTTCAATAAAGTCAATGACTATCATTCTATTCTAACGAAACATAAACATCGTACTATGACAAAACAGCAGAGGAAGGTCTTTTGGATAATGTGAATTCGGGCTTTTTAGGAGAATAAGATGATTGCGGTCGCTTTCGTTCGACGACTCTTGCTGATGGTGTCTCGATAGGTTTTCCTTGGAAGGAATTTCTTGAGCTTAGCCGAGATGAGGTATCAGAGGAGTAGGTGGACGAATAAGTATGGTTGCTTGGGGCTTCTTTTCTCACACCATAGGAGGTGGCTGAAGGTCGTTGGGTTTTGGCAGGCAATGCTGGAGAAAAGAAATTTGCAAACGTTCCACTTGGCTTTGTTGCCACATCAGAGAGTTCTTCAATTCTAGAAACAGACGGGGAGGTGAGTGCAACTTCGGGAGAATAAGATCTTATTTGATTCACTTGATGAACTGGATACTCGATTGGTTCTTCTTTTGAGCTGACAATCCCTCTTGAAACTCTGGCACTCATGGGTCGTTCAGGAAGTGTGACGCTGTTTGGCTTTTTTCTTAGCGTTATGGAGGCAGATGAAGGCCTCGAATTGGGTTGTGAGGTAGTTTGGGGAGTTGGTACAGTTGATGATCCATAATTTTGGCGCTGCAAAAAATGTTCTTTTTCTCCATGAACAACAGGCAAATTGTCCTTGTGAGCAGAAGTACCATCCACCATTAATGTTGAAGGGAAGGTAGTTCTTCTTGCATGATGGGGATTTGTAAAGTATTCGCTTGCATTGAACGGTTTCTTTTCGGGTGACGATTGTCTGGTGTTCATGCTAGATTTTTGCAAAATTTTTTCCTTAAGTGGGTTAAACTTATTGTCCTTATTGAAACTGCTGTACAGTGGAATAGAGGGATCGTCCAAAGCCGACCTCTCATTAAATAAATAATACCAATATTTTACATCAGCCAAAGGCACATGTCCAAAAGAACATGAATTTCCTCCCTTATCAACACCATTAATATTCGTCCTATTAATATTTTCTGTAAGATGCTTTTTTTTCTCTCGTGTGACAACAATGGGACTCCGTTCCAACAATCGTTTCGGTGATTTTGGTTCGTTAAAATATTGTGATTGCGGAGAACTATCCCTCAAATATGTAAAAGGCACAGAAGCATTTTCAAATAATTTATCTTGTGTTGGTGGAGCAATATTTCGTATCGTTTCACCAACCGTAAATACACTTCTTCTCTGATGATTCATCAACTTGGGTGAGGTCGGTTGACCTTTCAAAGCTTCCTCGGCATATTGTTTTTTCCGATTCTTTTTTACAGAAGATCGATCATCCGGTTGGTTCCGATGTTAAACAAACACCTACCTCCAACAATTCCGTCCTTGTTTTTGCAGTCGATCCATGATTTGCAAACGTCAAACCTTGAGGCTGCACTCGATGAGGGTGGCCATTGTTGTTGTTCGACGTCGAGCCTAACGGTTGGCGTGCGCTCATTTTTTTACTTTCGATTTTGGCGGGACGATAAACGTCTAAAAAATTGTAAATTTAATATCTCCGATTGGAATTCCAAATTTGGCTCACTAACCGACCGACAGTGATGTAGTAAATCTAGTGACTGTGGACATGAGAAGGGCTCCTTAGTTTTGCTTTCACTCTCAAATTTCCAGGTCGTGTGGTAATGCCAGGAATTCTCGTAATGACATCTTTGGGATTATTTTCATCATTAAGAAGTTCAAATTCAAATGAGTGAACAAGTTTGGCAAGAATGGCACAAGTTTCCTGTTCGAATTGTTTTTGAAAGTTTCAACATTTCAACAAATTCACAAATTGTCAAAAACCTCATGTATGCACTAGTATCATCTAGATGATGAACTTACCAACAATGAAAATTTGTATCCCAAACATCTTCGATTTCCAATCATGAAAGGAATCCATTCAAAGGAATGTTGAAATCGTAGTTGAGTTTCGAATGAGCCCAAAAAACGATCAGGATTGAATTCGAGTGCGTTTTTCCAATTCTTTTCTGCATGACAAACGGCAGAAATGCTAATAATGACATCCGTTCCTTTTGGTATTTTGAAACCTCCGAGTGTGACATCTTTAGTGGCAACTTTGAGGACTCCTGGTACTGGATTATGTAATCGGAGTGTTTCCATAATGACAGAATTGGTATAAATGAGTTTTTCATAATCTTCAAATGTAATAGGTCTTGGGTGAGGTCCAAATACTTCGAACACTTCTTTTCGTATCTTTTCTTGAATATCTCTGTGTTTGGCGATTCGATAGGTGATCCATTGAAGTGTTGTTGCAGTTGTCTTGTTCAATATCAAGGTTCGAAGAATTTTGATGTCATGAATATTGTCATTTACAAAAAGAATCAATAATTTAAATTCAAAATAAGATATAATAAAATATAATAAATATAATATCAAGATTTGGAGAATATAAATTCAAAACATGATCAATATTGATCGACGAATGGACGTGATGGATGGTCATTTAACAAGAATCAATAAATCACGAATTCAAAACTTTGAAACCATCTTTCAAAAGACTTACTTCATGTCCTGCCAAAGAAAATATATAAGCATTACTCTTAATCGCCTCAAAATTCAATAATGAACAAGTGTTGTTGTTGTTGTGCTTGTCATCACTCATCTCTTCTTGTTGTCCATTCGTTGTTGAAGCTTCACAATGATTGACCATCTCTCGCATCAAAGGTTCCATCATTAAACTCAACGTCTTGATGATTATATTCTTCCTTATTTAAAATTTGTCGTTTTCGTGTCGCAATGATTTCATCCAATTGATCACTCACCATTTGAATGGCCTTTTCCACACCCAATACTTTGGATAAGAGTCCATACATCCATCCAAATGGAAAGAACGATTCGTATTTTAAAAAGTTTTCTAAAATAACTCCTCGTGTGAACATGACTTCAATGGCCTTTCGAAATTCTATTCCCTTATTGAGAGTGTCGTGATGGAATTGATGATACTTTGGGATATTATGGTTATTATTGGAGTGATTGGTGTGATTGGAATGATTCGAGTGATTGGTGTGAACATTCTTATTGTCCAAATTCATGGAAGAAGAATGGCATGTGATCGATGTGAAGAATCCAAAATTCAAACCAAACACACTCAATCCAAGAATATGCAAGGTTAAATCCGAATAATCTTTCATATCCATTTGAAAACCTTGTTCAATCGAATAGTTGCGTTTCCATCGAAATTCCACCATTTCATCCACACAATGACCAGCCACTTGTGTTAAGTGTTGTAAATTTCTCGATGAAAAGGCAGGTGAACAAATCTTGTGATGAATCTTCCATTCTTCATGATTGCATGCACTCAAAATATTGTCTCCAAAGGTTCGGAAAGCATTGTAAGTTTCTGGATTCTTTTTGAAACATTTTTCTTTTGTGACTGTCATTTCCTTGATGAGATGTGGATCGTTGAGAATGACCACATTCTTGGAGGCCATGGACACACGAACGAGACCAGTTTTGGCTTCACCCTTCTCTTGAATGAGCTTCTCGACCGTGTCCTCTCCTCCAAAATAGATGTGTTCAGCAAAAAAAGGTATCTTTTAGCCATACCAACAACAAGGAACCACCACACACCAGGAGTTCATAGTACATGAATCATCATCATGTATGTTGAGTATAAATTTTGAAGGAATAATATATATATATATATATTCATTCTTCTCTGAGGCGCAAGTTCACCTTCTTGTGTTACTTACTGGAATAAAACTAAAGAAATATTGAAAAGAACCGGGAATGTGTTTCACTTTTCGATAATTCCAATAGATGCAACAGGTAGCATAAAGAAACCACAAAACAAGAAATGCAACTAAAAGTAAGAGGGCATCCATGCACAGATAGGACCATGTGGCAACCAAAATACTTAAAGCACTAGTCATGATTGATTGAAAGAGTGTGCAGTTTACGATCGTCGACCGTCGTGTTGAGTTAAAGTGTTGTTGATGTTTTTTGGTTGTATTAAAATGTAATGTTATAATAATGGGAAGGATGAACGAATATATTGAGAGATGTGACAAACCTTTCGGAGTTCATGTTCTTAAGAAATCCGAAATGTCATCTCTCAAAAATTGTGCTTCGGACCTCCATTTTATTGATCGTATGTTTGCTTCTAGTATATGCCTTTAAGACTTTAATTTCCTCTTATTCTCTCACGAGCAGATTTAATCTTCATTGACATCCTCAACATCTCCCTCAGAGAATAAAACTGTAAAAGCATCCTGTGGTACTGAAACAGATCCAAGTTGTTTCATCTTCTTCTTACCCTCTTTTTGCTTTTCTAACAACTTTCTCTTTCTAGTAATGTCACCACCATAACATTTGGCTGTCACGTTCTTTCTGAAAGCTTTCAGTTTTTCGCTGGCAATAATTTTTTGTCCCACAGCACATTGAATGTTGACTTCGAAAAGTTGTCTCGAAATGAGCTTTTTCAATTTTTGTACGACTTCTCTTGCTTTAACATAGGCCTTACTTTCATGTACAATGTAAGAGAGGGCATCTACAGGATCCTTATTTAACATGACTGTCAGTTTGACAACATCAGACAATTGGAATCCAGCTTCCTCATAATCAAGGGTCGCATAACCTTTGGTCATTGATTTTAATTTATCGAAAAAGTCCTATTTTGATGTCAAAATGATATGTTGTGAAATGTTCAGAGTGTCAGGTCAATGGAACTGCAAATTACTTACGTAAATCATCTCATTGAGTGGTATCTTATACTGCAGTGAAACTCTTTCGCTTGAGAAATATTCAATGCTTACTTGCACTCCTCTTCTATCTTGGCAAAGTGAAATAATATCTCCAACAAATTCTCTTGGAGTCATAATGGTGCAATTTGCTATTGGTTCATAAACTTGGGCCTCTGGGTGTTCTGGAAAATCATTGGGGTTGTCAATGTATTCGACAATTTGATCTTCTGTAGTATTGAAGCTTGTTCTCTTTCCTGAAGATGGCATTACTACTTTGTATGTAACTGTTGGGGCCGTTATAATAGTCTCAACAGTAAACTCTTGGGCTAACCGTTGTTTGAACACGTCCATACTTTTTTCGTAGTCAACAATTATTTGAACAACGAAATGATAGTTCAAAAACTTACTGTAAAAGACCTAAAAATCCACATCTAAAACCTGTACCTAGGGCAGCGCTTGTCTCTTTTTCAATGGTTACGCTTCTATCAGTTAAAAGCAGCTTATCAATCACATCTCTTAGTTTGTCAAATTCAGAAGTCTCCAAAGGATAAATACCAGCATAGACCATAGGCTTGGCTTGTTTAAATCCAGGTAAAGGTTCAATCTTTGAATCACATAAATAAAGTGTGTCTCCAATTTGTGCTTCCTTTGTGCTCTTCATGCCACACACCAAATATCCAACTTGACCTTGAAATAATTTGTCCACTGGTACTTGATCTGGGTTCAAAATTCCCAACTTGGTCACTTGATATTTAGTTGGCCTAGAAGCTGCCTTGACATTTGCTGAGGAGTAAATAAAATCGCCTACTTCTACGCTTCCTTGGGCAATATATACAAGAGCGACAGCTCCAAAATATTCGTCGTACCACGAGTCGAAAATTAGAGCCTTAAGAGCACCTGGTGTTTCGTCATCCTTACATTTTGGAGGTGAAGGAGGAGGAATTTTCTCGATAACTGCTGGAATTATCTTCTCACAATTTAAACCAGATTTTGCACTCACTCTGAGGATGTCTTCCTTTTCAACTCCCAAAATTCCTGTCATTTCCTTTTCGACAACCTCTGGTTGAGCCGTTTGCTGGTCAATTTTCGTAATTATTGGAATAATTTCAAGATTCTCCTCCAATGCAAGGAAATAATTTGCAAGAGTTTGAGCTTGAACACCTTGTCCAGAGTCCACGAGCAGTAGAGCTCCATCGCAAGCACCCATACTTCTACTGACTTCATAACTGAAATCAACGTGGCCCTGTTGATGTTGTTCATAAAATTAATTTAAATTTTGCAACAAATTCCAACATGAAAATAATTTTGAAAATAATTCATGATGGTTAAATGTCGTGTTACTTTCAGGATTAAATTCAACTTACAGGTGTATCAATTAAATTCAATAAATATTTCTTTCCATTGTATTCATAAAACATGGCACAAGACTGAGCCTTCACAGTGATTCCTCGCTCTCGTTCTACTTGTAGCCTATCAAGAAATTGGGCGTTATCTTTCAAAATCTCTGGAGTAATGGTATTCGTTTCTTTCAGTAAATAATCGGCGAGTGTGCTCTTTCCGTGGTCAATATGTGCAATGATGCAAAAGTTTCTGATATATTTGGGAGTAAAGGATGACAAATCCAGTTCCGATTTGTTATGCTCTTTAATTTTCTTTGCATTAGATGCCAACGTTGAGTAATTTCTGAAGGCGAGTTTTGAATTGTTATTTGCTAGCATCATCATTGTGTTTGAACAATAATTTAAATGATTATTAATCGAAACATTATTTCTCATAGCATTCTTGTGTGATAATGATGATACCCTATGGTTATTTTGACAATGATTATTATCATTGCTCTGCTCCGTTATTATAGTATTTCTTTCAAAATTGCTACGAGTACTAGAGTTCTCCGAATGATATTGATGGCTCCATATTTGAGAAAATGTCTCCAAGAACTCTGAAGAATTACATCTTCCTCCTAACATCAAAACTGATTTCCGATTCGGAAATACTGGCACTAGTCCAGAACTCTTCCATTGTTTCAACCTCCACAAGGTCCGTTTCTCATCTGCCGCCGTTGCTCTTCTTCTTCCGACACAAGAACAACAACCCGTCATGAAGGTTTTCATCTTGTTTATTTTTTTATTGAAAAAAAAACTTTTCGAAAAGACCATTCCATGAATATAGAGGAAGAGAGTTTGATCTCTCCCTTTCAACCACTTATCCATTCCTGTTGAGCACAAATCCGACCGACACTACTACCTCACGACTCGCCTGTCCTCACACTACTACCTCACACCTACTCTCACAAAGTGAATCATCATTCAAATTTTTCTTGCAAGAAGAAAATCAAGTCGGGACCTCTTTTTTTTCTTTTTCCTTCTCAAAAAAAATACCTCTCTCAGAATTGAAAGAGATTTCTCGTTTCCGAAAGCAGCAAGCGTAGAGAGGCTCATTGTTTAGAGAGCAACAATAGAGCAAATTACATCTTCTTTGCAGTGGTTTTTTTTAGTGGTTTCTCGGTTTCTCAAGAAGGAGCATCAGATCCGAAGGTTACGAAGGTTCGAAGAATACTTTCACTTGTCTATTATATAAGATTTATCTTTATACTTTCTTGAAAAAAGAGGTTGTTGTTTCGTCGTTTCTGGTTTGTAAATGTCCGATATGAATGGTTTGCAAAGCTTGAAGGAAGAATTGGTCCAACAATTGTGTGAGATTGGAGCTTTAAAGTTTGGAAAGTTTACCTTAAAATCTGGAATTGTTTCTCCTTTTTATGTGGATTTAAGAATTATTCCGTGCTATCCTAAAATGTTGGCTCAAATTTCAGAGCTGTTTTACAATCTGATGACTGAAAGACAATTGGTGGCGAATATGGATAAAAAGGTCATTTGTGGTGTACCATACTCTGCATTGACATTTTCATCATGCATGTCTGTGTCACATAACTTGCCAATGGTTATTTGCAGAAAAGAAAGAAAGCAATATGGAACAGGAAACATGGTTGAAGGTGTCTTTGTCAAGAATGAAACCAATTGTTTGTTAATTGAGGACGTCATCACAAGTGGCGCAAGCATAATGGAAACAGCAGAAAAGCTTGAGAATGAAGGATTAATTGTCACAGATGCCCTTGTATTTTTGACAAGAGAACAACTACCATTTGCAAATAATATGCATGTCTTGAAGAAGGGTGACAAGGAGTATCGAGTCCATCCATGCTTGACCATGTCAGAAGTGTCACAAATCTTTGTGAAACTTGGCAAAATGACTCAAGAAACACGTGAGGAAATTCTCACTTTCATTGCAAACAACAAATTCCCACAAGAAACTCAGCAACCACAAGCTCCAAAAAAGAAGGAACTCAGCTTTGGAGAGCGAGCTCAGTTATCTAATAACGAATTTTCTAAGAAGCTATTTACTTTGATGGAACAAAAGCAAACAAATTTGTGTATTGCTGCCGATATTACCAGTAAGCAAGATTTATTGAAATTGGCGGAGGAGTGTGGTTCTGAAATTTGCATGTTGAAAACTCATGTCGACACTTTGGATGATCAACCTGATGAAGAGTTTACCAAACAGCTCAAGGCACTTGCTGAAAAGCACAACTTTTTAATTTTTGAAGATCGAAAGCTCGCTGATATTGGAAATGTCGTCAAGCAACAATATGCAAGAGGGCCATTCAAAATCGCTCAATGGTCAGATCTTTGTAATGCTCATATGGTGAGTGGTGGTTCATCTCTGGTCAAGGCTCTCAAAGAGGCTTTGAAAGAAGAATCGATCAATGAGGAACGAGGTTTATTATTAATTGCCCAAATGAGTACTGAAGGAGCTACCACGAATGAATCAACCCAACAAGAGGCATTACGTGTTGCACTTGAACATCCAGACTTTGTGAGTGGTTTTATTTGCCAAAGCAAACTCAGGGATGACTTAGATCAATTTTTGTATTGCACTCCAGGAGTGAGACTTGACGTTAAGGGAGATTCCCTTGGACAACAATACAACTCCCCAGAATATGTGGTGTGTGAAAAGAAGTGTGACGTAATTATTGTAGGAAGAGGTATTTATCACGATAAGGATCGCAAGGGAGCTGCTCAGCTCTATAGAAAACTTGGATGGGATGCTTACTTGAAGAGATTAAATCATCAATGAGGTGTTTTTTTATTTCAAGACAAGTTGACTCACATATTCGGATTGTTTGGGGCTCCTCCTACAACGAACAATAGTTAAAATCGTTTTTAATGAAATTTTAAAAGTGGAGATCTAATGCAGAGACGTCACCAATTTCATCATTATCTACCAACTTAATATTGGAGATATCCTCCCCATCGTCATCTGATTCAGAGCTGAATTTGGTTGCATCCTCAAAGTCTTCTGAATTGTCTTGAACATATTTTGTCATTGAACTTGATGGTGTTTGGGTTGTGGTTTTCTTTGGTCCAAAGCAGACCTCTTGTTGTGTAACTTGAGCGTCCCGCTTCTTGTCTTCATCGGAGAGATCCACTTTTCGTTGCTTATTCTTTTTTTCTTTGATTTTATCAAGAATGGAAGAACTAGTCACAGCATCTCTCTTTTTGGATTGTGCACTTTTTTCCTCAGATGCTTCAGTACTAAGCTCTCTCTTTTTTGATGTCAACATTTCTTTGGTTGTCTCTTGTTTGGGGAGCAATTCCTCTTGTGCTTTCTTCTTTTCCTGCTTTGATGGTTTTTCCACTTGTTGTGTTTCCTTTATGCTCTCCACTTGAGTTGGCTTTTTGTCGAGAACAATTTGCAATTTAGTTTCCAGAGGGGATTCCATTTTCTCATCCAAATCAACTGATTCATCGTCACCATCTTCTTCATGGCTATTCGAGAGTGTATTCAATCGATTTGAAAATCTAGATTGAATATCAGACGAGGAAGATGAAGATAACAAACTATTTTTCATAGTACTATCCAAAGAAGCATTCTGTTGTTGTACAGACTCGGCTGAGGGAACATACAATGGAGCGGACTTGGGGTGTAAAAATCCCTCTAAGACGTTTAAACCGGTCATGCAAGTTGAAACAAGCTCAGGAATCAAGCTTGATTTTCCTTTCTGTAAAATAATTAAAGCGTGAGAAAGGAAAGGAGACTGAGTGTGAACGGACGAGGTAGAAAGCAGAGATGGAAGTAGTGCTTCATACATGGCAATAATAATTGGAATCAAGTTTTCATGATAACTTCTTACTTGAGAGGCACTGTAAATTGAAATGTTTGAGGTGGAAAAGAAGGCATCAAGGTCATGCCACTTGGATACAAACCCAATAATGGACGATAAAAAGTCAACAATGGTGTTTAGCACATCCACTACGGAGTTTTCTGTTTCTGAGGTGGACTTGTATCGGGAATCTACTTGTCTTGTCACAGTGATCAGGACACTACTGTCATTCATCAAATGTTGAATGGCCTTAAGTGTGACAAATACAATTCTAGAAAATTGGTTGAAAATTTCTGGATTTAAGACGAGGTCTTCTTCTATTGTGTTTTGCTTTTTCTTCTTCTTTTTAGAAGAGAGTTCATAATTCTCTACAGCATGTTGCTGTTGCACCTGTGTTAGAGGCAAAGAAAATATTTGATGATCCACAAAATAAGTAAATTGAGAAATTATGTCAATTAAATGCGGTAGAACAAGGCGAGTGCATTTTTCACTGGTTTTTCCTCCATGCTTGGATGCCAAAATGGTAAGACATCTCATTAACTCTTTGTAAACCTCAAAATATGGCTCGCTGTTGCAGTAGTCGCAAAGTGCTATCAGTATAGAACTCTTCCAATTCCTTGTTTCTGTAACTAGAATTTGACAAATGCTGTTAATATATGGCAGTAATTGTTCTGTTCCTGCATTTATCAGTGAAGAAAGCATCTTTAAACTTTCTGAATGGATAATTGGCAAAATGATGGCATAGAAAGAAGATTGCAGTTTTTGGCCGTCTGTGCTTGCAGCGTATAAAATGGACTTGATCTCTCTGTTGGGCTTTTTCAACACTTGTGTGGAAATAGCTTGAAGTAAGAAAGTTTCCTGGAGTACCCTATTGATAAGGAGATGAGCATTGATTGTAATTGTAAATGGATATGCAGTGGAAAGAGCTCTCTGTACCATGAAACTGTAAACTCTAAAAAGTTGGCAAAATTCTAGAGGTGTTAAAATTGTGCCTTCCAAAGGAGGCTTTTCCGTTTCTTCGACAATGTCATTAGAATTAAGGCCAAAACAATTTTGAATTCTTCTCAAATGTGCATCTGATGCATCATCTCGCATTCCTCTATAGAGTAATTCACGTGGATCTGGATACACCAATTTATAACACTCGTTGATCAAAAACTGTAGAACGTGACAAGCCAATTCAACAAAGTTCTTGTGGGATTCTTGTTGATTGAGGTCAAAGTAGCAAATAACAGATGCAATTAATGCTTTCAAAAAAACAATGTTGTTCGTAATTTCTCTCTTTCCCTTCAATGTTGTAATAATGGCTGAAAGTGACTCCATATAGGATGATCCATTCACGTTATTTTCAATCTCATTGCTTCCTGTTTTTGATTCTTTTGCATCCTTACATAAATAACCAGATATGACTTTCAAATCGTCGAGCTGACCTCCTTTTTGAGATGTTATCACTTTCAAACCATTTCTCATTAGGCCATTATGTATAATTTCAAATATTAAAGTCAAACAATTCTCGATGGTCAAAACATTTTCTTCAGTACACGCCAAATTTTTAACAGTCCTTATTAGAGTTGTCAGCCTTTTCTTTGTTTCCCTCTGAGTATCTTCTACAGTCATGTTCAAATATTGGTTTTTTTGCAAAACTTGTGTTCTCTTTTTTCCTCCTTCAATGAGTTCCATCACTTCTTCTCTTTTTAAAGGAACAAAGTCTCCCCATGATTCCGATGCTTCGTTTTGTCTCTTTGATTGAACTTGTTCCTCTGAAGAATCATGATTTTTCTTTGAATCCGATACCGCAGGTAAACTCTCTTCCAATACGTCCATCTTTATAAAAAGTTCACGAAAGCATTGAACCATTAATCGTTGAGAAATGGCATCGGGCCGAGATGATGCAATATTTGTGGTTCCAGGAGAAGAAGTCTCCGTCGTTGAGGACGACGAGGAAGAGGAGGCTTTTGCTTGTACCATATTTTTTTCTTTCAATTTTTCAACTTCATAAAAATTGAAGAGTTTTTTGTGGGGCGTTTTTGTTTGTGAGGATTTCTGCTTGCTTGAGAGTTGGTCAATTACGGAATCATCAACAAGTATTGATAATATTTTTACGAATAATAGTATATATTCCGAGCAGTTGTTGTTGTTGTTTGAATATATTGATTTTTGAGATTGTACGTCATCATCATCGTACTGAGAGAAGATGGTCTTTGGATGGTTTCAAATATTCCGTAAAGGATCAACAACCCTTTCTTCGGAAACAAACAATGAGAAGCTTCATACATTGAATCGACATGATCAATCACGTACGAGCAATTTTAATCGTGCACCCTCATCGTCATCATCTTTCCGATTTTCATCATGGTTTTGGAATGGTTTATTGTCCTCTAATTATAATGTATTTCAATCTCCCTTTCATCGCTTGATGGTTCATGCTCAGGAACAAGAATCAAAGAATTTCTCATCATCACAACACGAACTGCAACAACACAACTCTCAAGCGCCAACTTCCGAAGAAATATTTCAACAATTTCTCAAACAAACTCAATCAAAACACCAGAGTGAGAAAAAGGAAAAATCAAAGATAGAGAAGAAAAAAGAAGAAGAAGAACTCGAAGATAGATTAACGACGTTGTCTCTTGAAGACTTAGAAGATGACGAGATTTTTGCACGAGTTCAACGAAAATATCACTTGAAAAACATGTTCAAACTAATGAATTCATGGGCAAAATGTTCGAACATGCCAAGAGAACCTCTAGATGGACATCCATTTGTGCCAGATCCAAAAACATTGGAGACGATGCAGTTAGCTTGCCATGTGAGTGGCATGGTCGATGCAGAAGAGTACTTTACTTTGACTCATAGATGTTTACCAACGACAGATACAATCAACCTTGTCAGTGGACATAAGGCTTTCTCATCGAATATTCTCAATAAGGAAGAGGCTCTCGAGACTGTGACACAATGTAGAGATTGTGTTGAAGGAACTGATCCTTATACACAAGAAATGAAACAAATTTATTTTGAAACTAAGGATTTAATTGAAGAGAAGAACTCTTTGAGGATATTTCTCCCAAAGGTTTCTGCGCTGCTTAACTTAGTCTCAGAAACGGAAGGCCTTTCAGAAGGACCTCAAATAGAAGCGCGAGAAAAATTTTGTGTAAATCAACATAAGGACAGCAATAGATCCATTGCTGAGAAGATTCATTGGGCTCAGCTCAAAATATTCCAGAGAGAATTCTCTGAAATGAGGAATTGTCTGAATTCGACATCGAACGATACTGAAAAATGCAAATTTGAAACAACGAACTATGTTTTGCAGTCAAGAGCAGTAGCATGCGGTAAAGAGATGGCATATTGCCTCGACAATTTTTCTACAATAGCCAACAAGTTAGAAGATTATCAAAGAAGGCACACAAAAACAGGAGTTCTTGTTGGATTTGGAAAAGTTATTAACGAGGAAGATGAGGATGATATTTTTGGAGAGCAAGATGAGGATGACGAGAAAATGCAGTGCTCCAATAAGAAGAATAATCAAAAGAAACAGCAAACAACTTCCCAAAAGAAGAAGAAAACTACAGTTGAAGAAATCAACGACGACGATGATGATGGTGACTATGTATTTGGATCCTATAACTATGATAATTTGAATGAGGAAGAAGTTACATTTGTTGGAAAGAACGAGTATGCAGAAGAAGATGAGAAAGACAACATCATTGTTAATCAAGTCTTAAATAATGCCAGTTCAAAGTCCTACTCAAATTCTAAGAGCATTACTAGCTCTTTGAGCTCTACAAATTTTCTGTTGAGAGGCTCACAAAAACGAATGCAGGTCGATGATTCTATTGAATCCTCCTCGAACACAATTCCAAGCAATCACAGCACAGAATTGGATACGAATTTAAATACAGCAGATTTTACCAACATGAATATTGAAGACAGAGATCAAGTTTTAACAACCACAATGGAACGCTTTACCAAATGCATGACTCTCTACCAGCCTGTTACGAACTGTGTGAAACGTGTCGAAAAGCACTCCAGCAAAATCTTGCCAAAGTGCAACGAAGAAACGGGAAAAAGAAAAAGAGACGCTTCAAACCACGTGAGAAATCGTATGCAGAAAAACTCTATGAATTTGATACCTCAAAAGAGGAGTGAGGCAGAAGTAAGGCAGAAATGATCAGAGGAAGACTTTCCAATTCTCAATAATAA